>NC_136879.1:36843507-36871007 GCF_949152265.1 Phoxinus phoxinus
TGTGTGTGTGTGTGTGTGTGTGTGTGTGTGTGTGTGTGTGTGTGTGTGTGTGTGTGTGTGTGTGTGTGTGTGTGTGTGTATGTGTGTGTGTGTTCGTGTGTGTGTGTGTCTGCTGAATTCTATCGGGTCTCATCTCTGATCCTCTCATCTCCTAGCCTGGAAATCCAGACCTAAATCTGAAAGATTAATGGTCTGGTGTCGATTAATGAAAATCGTCCAGCTCGAGGGGCGGCACCAAGCGTGCATTTGAACATCTTACTGCACGCAATTGGCTAACACTACGACCAATCACAACAATACACGGGGTGACGCATCTCTAAGCCTCATACACTTAGCTACCAGCAGAGTAGTAGTGGGAAGTTCGGATCATTTTACTGACTCGGATCTTTGAATCTCGTTCAGCAAAATGAACGAATCTTTTTTCGAGTAATTTCGTTAATTTCAGCATAATATTATTAAAATGTCATGTTAAATAGCCCAACACATCTAGTACTTAAGAAAATGTTGATTACATTTGAAAAGTTGGGTCCAACTTAAGTCCAGGCTATTGCAGTCTGTTAATTCCCCTCCTGGTCCACGGCGTTCTTTCTTTTGCAACTTCAAATTTATCACGTCTACTCTGTTCCCTGCCTCTCGTGTCTATCTTCGGGTTCGAACTTGAGCGGAGCTAACTGGTAGATTATACTTTTGCCGTATCCGGTCGGGAAAACAGCAAAAACTTCCTTCTTGCAAAGGAACGATTCGAGCGCCGTCTTCTGTTCCTCTTTTAGAGAAAAAGGCAAGTCTAAATCTTTCAGGGTAACGCCCAAAGCATGGTGTGAACTGGTGTTCATCCATAGCCATCTTGCATTGTTTAGTAATGACTGATGTCATCTCGCCTCTGGCCCGAGATAACCCGACGTGATTGGTGCAGCTCAGATAGAGGGGCATATTTAATGAGCATTATTACTCGACACCAGAGTGAACTCGCTGAGCAAATTCAGACTGTGCTCTCGCGAGAACTTTGGATTTCCAGGGTACTCATCTCCAGTAATCTTTGCAGAATAGAGTTCATGTTAATCCATTAGTGCAGCCTAATGCATCCATCTGAGAGTTTAGAGTCATTTAATCAGACGCCTTCACATTATGTGATCAGAGAGACAGTGATTTTGGATGGCACTGACCCTGAAATCCAAAGGAAGACGGCATAATCTTGAAAAATAAGAGAAATTAGAAAAACTAGACTTTCAGTGCAGACCTGGAAACCCTCAGGGCTGCGTTTCCAGATAACGATGGATCTTAGCACTTACGAGCGACTTTACGAACGTTCGTGTTCATTTCACGTGGCTTTCACAAAAAACACACTTAGCAGAATCGCACGCAGCTGTGCTTTAAGTGCAACTTAAGGGTCGCTGTCCGTTTGTCAAGCGCTGAAATGTCACCTTGTAGAATGGCTCGTAATTGTAGCACACGCTTGTATTTGGAAATGTTTAGCCTAATTGTTTTCACCTGATGTGCATTTTCTACGAGGCCAATAATCTATAAAAGCACAAACCTACGGGTGGAGACACCAGCAAAATGGCTGAAACAAAAACAAAAACAAAGAAAATAATTAGTTTCTAAAAAGAGGAGATTAATGTAATTTTAGAGGAGGTGGAGCTACAAACCTTTTATTTTTCCCAGCAGGTTTTAGGGCAGTCATACAATTAAACAAACAAAAAATCTGGAGGATATTGCTAGAAAACTGACTGCATCTTGGGGCATTAAAAGATCAGGGAAGGAGGTCAAGAAGAAGTGGCAGGACTTTGCCAGCCTTGCTAAAAGAAAAAGGGCACCGCAGAGGACAACATTTAATAAAACAGGTGGTGGGCCCAATGAGTCTCACAGCAGAGGAAGAAAAGGCCTTGTCAATACTTGGCACAAGTGCTTTAGACGGCATTTGTGGTGGTATTGACATCCATAGAGAGGAGTAGGGGTAACTCAACCTGAGCCTGAGTCAGGTCCTTCATGCTCAGAGGAACTATCAGTTTCCTCTGCCATCTCCTAGTCCTCCAAACAACCCTCCCAGGTGACAGAACATTGTGTTTGGTATGTTTTTCGTCTTCAGACCAAACTTGGGTCTTCAGTCGACAAAGTTAAAATCCCGTCTGGCTAGCACACTTGCGATCAATGTTACTCATAGGTCAGTAGATGGAGAGTTGGTGGACTTTTGTGTCTGTCGAACACAGTCGACCACATGAGCGTCGAGCAATATGGGATTATCACGCTTCCGGGTTTCATGGGCGGGATTTTTCAACTTTGTGCATGTCCACTTCCGGTGCAGTTCAACAATGGCTGAAACGAAGGCTAGATGTCACTGCTCTGTTCCACTTTGTCAATCAAACAAACAACACCAACCTTATTTATGTTTCCATGGATTCCCGACTGAACTGAGTCTAAGGAAGAAGTGGAGTAAAGCGGTTCGCCGGGATGAAGGGCCAAACTTTAAAATAAAACAAGGTAGCACGTATGTTTGTATAAATATATAATGCAGAGGTGGGGATGCAGTATAAATAAACTTAGGGTCGTCCATCATGGGTTCGCCAGAGTGATGAGTGATTCACCGGAAGTGGCAGTGCACAAAGATCACTGAATGCGGAAGTACTACGTATCAGCGTGATAATCCCCTATCTGGTTGAATGTGTTTTCGACTACCTCTGGAAGTGGTGGAAAGTGGACAAGCTCAAATCGTTTTAGACCCCGTTTACACCTGTATTTAGCGCCGTCCACTTGTGATCCGATTGATCAAAATGCATCTTAATCCCAAGTGTAAACAGGGCCAAGACTGTAAAGGAGCCATTCTGGCGCTGATCCCACAGCACCGCTGTGTTACAGGCTCAAGCTGCAGGGGAGCAGTCGCACTCCTTCAATGCCAACTGCACTGTTGCTTGGGAAAATGGTGATTATCATGAGCGCTGCGGTTGGGATTGAAGCCACGAGACTCGCTAACTAGCACTAATGCTAGCAGGTCTCAAGCTGAGAAAACCTTCAGCCAGAAATATGCTGTTAATGCCATATCTCATAAAGCAAACCCTTATGTTGCAAAAATAAGACACTGAAGCAAATTTCCACAGTGAACAAATGGCTATATTATCTATACCAAGGTCCGTCCTATTTTTTTTTTTTTTTTTAGGACTGGGTGTCAATACAGATTTCCTAATTAAATTCTAGAATTCTTTCTGTAGAAAATGCTGGGTTGTTTTAACCCAATTTTGGGTCAAATATGGTCAAACCCAAATGTTGGGTTACATTTTATAATTACATTTTTAACCCAACATTTGGGTTTGACCATATTTGACCCAAAATTGGGTTAAAACAACCCAGCATTTTTTAGAGTGTAAGTGCAGGCTTTCTTGTTAATGTTAATGCTTCATGTTAAAAGTTAACAACAGGGCCCAAAATATTCAGTTCAATTGCTAATTATATAACAGATATAATAATCAACACAAACAATATAACTGAAGTAAACGTCAAATTATTTATATATATACAATATATATACAATCTGTTTCTTGTCTCACTTTTTCTACCTATATGCATTTCCATCAGGATATTCTTCATTCTCAGTGTCTCTCATCTTCCTGCGCTTCTGTTTAAAACGTTGGGGTCAGTAAGTTTTTTTCAACAAACGTTTTTTTTGTTCTTTCCTCAAAGAAAAGCTTAACTCCAAGTCCTCCAGAGTTGCGGCCAAAGCCGATTCGAAAGACAGCTGTTCGCCAGCAACAGCAGCCATTCTTTGTTTTCAAGTAGTAGGGAACCGTTGCAACTCTGTCGTCATTATGTTAAGCCTGCCCGCCGACTCTATACTACACGATGTGATTGGCCTGACTAGAGTTTGGTTTTTCCAGCTCGCAAGCCAACGGAGAGTTGTTAGACCACCCTGGCTGCAAAATAACATTTGCTGCCGCTAGGTTGCGTCTAGATTTCTAGGCTAGTTTTTGCTGTGTTTCGGATTAAATATTTGCAGCCTTGGTGAGCAGAAGAGACTTCTTTTAAAAACATTCAAAAACCTTACCATCTTAAACTGTTGGCGTAGATTCATTAGAAACACTGATTCATCCAAGAAACACATAGAAGATCGATAGGATTTTTTTTTTTTTTACCTTGTTTTGTTGCTTTTGTCATATTAAAACTAAGTTCCTGCTAGAAATACCCAAATACAATGTCATTTGTGACAAGAGATGAAAAATGAGAGAAAACGAGAGCATTTGGGTGGGAGATTGGACTCTCGGGATGTAGGAAAACCCATAACAGCTGCCAGCGGATTAAAACAGCTTTGAGATAGATTAACACTTCATTTCCTCTGTTGTGTGTGTGAGAAAGAGAGAAATCAGACTGAGAATCTATTACTGTGTGTTGAGTTAGTGCATTACTAGTGGCAAAGTTATTAGTCTTGCAGGATGTAGGGGCTGAAATGCTATCAACAGTCAATGAAAGTCCTACTTATTTTCCATTTCTTTCAAAAAGATGTCGATTTTTAGTGATTTGGCCTGGTTTCTCCCAAGGTTTTTTTTCTCCATTCTGTCACCTGATGGAGTTTTGGTTCTTTGTCAATGTTGCCTTTGGCTTCTGGATTGCTTAGTTGGGGACATTTCGGCCTAATATTCAACAATATTATTGATCTGCCTGCATTGACACAACAATTAACTAAATTCATAACTTTTTCACAACAGAAATGAACCATAACTGAACATACTTAAGCTTGACACTATTTTCTTCTAGATCTGCAGTACAGCAGAAACAAACTTTGTTGCATTATTTTCCTGTTAAATCACTGTAAAGCTGCTTTGAAACGATCTGTATTGTAAAAAGCGCAATATAAATAAAGGTGACTTGACTTGACTCCGTTCAATCTCACACTCCCCATTTGCCTCATCTTTCTTTCTGTCCTCCATTCTTTACCTCTCTCTCTCCTGTGCTTCCCTCGGCTTTAGTTGGTCTCTCTGGGACATAAAACAAGTAAATGATATGGCCCTGACCTTCAGAGAGCATGCTTTATTTCTTAAGATGAAAAATTGTGGATGGAGAAGAAGGTGAGAGAATATCAGGTGCACATGTGGGTTGACCTTTTCAAAGAGTAATTCACAAGAGACCGTAAATTAATTACAAATGATTGTATATTTTCATTTGCCCTGTTTCTGTCCGTATTCAGTCAGTGCCTCTGAATAGAAATCAAACAACATAGTTTGTATGTGGTCTTAAAGATCAAAATTGATTAAAATATGTTTTTATATCTCATATTGCATTATACATTTTTTAAATTAACCCACATAATTCATCGTACAACATAAAAAAGGAATGGCTGCTGTAAGCCGTCGGCGCATTTTTAAATGGATGGTTGTAAAATACACTGATTTAATATTAAACTTCAGACTTCAATATATGGGTTCTGCCTCAATTATAGTGTTTCTTTATCTCATATGCATGTACATTGAACATGAAATTTCTAAATCCATAAAGTTTTAACCCCTTCTTAGACAGGATGATGTCATATCTGCTGGAGAAGAAGCAAGCCTGCACTGTTAACATTGTGGTGTGATGCTTACAGCAACCGGTCTCGTTCACAACAAGAACGATAATTATAAAGATAACTATGTATAACTATATTAGCGTCCACACCAGTGCACGATAAGCACACTGCAGTTTTGTCGTCTGCCACTTTAAATGCTCTAGCTCTTAAAGGGGTGGTAAAATGCCCTTTTCACAAGATGTAAAAATAAATATCTGATGTCTGAGTGTGTGTGTGAAGTTTTAGCACAATATACCCCACAGATATTTGTATATAGCATGTTAAAGTTGTCAATTTTTGAGGGTTTGCAAAAACACACCATTTTGTGCCTGCTGCAGAGGGCGGGGTTTCAAGAGATTGCATGTGTTAGCAGCTGCGATTACCTCACGCAGACACACTAACATGACAGAAACTGTTCTGCCTTTAAAGCTACACTGTAACTTTTTTAGTTTATTCTTAGTAAAAACACTTAGTTCTTTCAAAAATATATGTGCTCATTAATGTATATTTACTTCGTTCAAGTAATAAAGTATTCTCGTGAGTGTATAATATGCCATTGAAAATACATACGGGTGAGGGGTTCGAATGTCGGTCGCCATGTTGCCCCTCCATCTTGAAAGTACATTAGCCAAAGAGGGACATACCCGTTAATTCAAGCTTCGCCTTTCGCGTCTCCGCAATTCACTGGCACCGGCCCTGTTTTTATTTTTTCCTTTCCCTCTACATACCTCTCCCTCTCCCTCTCCCTCTCCCTCTCCCTCTCCCTCTCCCTCTCCCTCTCCCTCTCCCTCTCCCTCTCCCTCTCCCTCGCACCTCCGTCACATCAACTGATCTCTGCTCACGGAGAAAATGATATAGCCTACAATGTAAACTTTGCCTTACGCTAGTGATGTCGTACAATATACAGAATAACGATAGCACTGATAAAAGTTACTTTACTAAGATTAGCTTGCATTTGTCTGGGACTGATAGCTGATGTTAGCAATGAAATGGTAAAAAAATAACGAAAACATAAAACTATTATTCATTTTACATAGATGTCATAACCTATATGTTAACTGACAAATTAAATTACCGCAAATTATAATAGTTTTCTAAAGTAACCTCATCACTTGAACGAATACTCATGGACGAGGTCGAACTGGAAGCCATGTTAATCTTGGACTACATTGGCCACCGTAGGAGTTAAAACGAAATCGGAATTGAGAGGAACAGAAACTAATATTCACTGGATGGTCATATACCTTTTCACCGCTAGATGGGGGTAAAAATCACACAGTGTAGCTTTAACGTTAAAATGGAGTCAGACAAAGATGGAGAGACTCAAGAAGAAGGGACAACATGTAGAATGCAACAGGACGTCTCTGAATGGTTAGTTGATGAACTTATGTTGCTGATGTGGAGTTAACTATCTTCAATTAGGATATTCTGTCATGATAATCTATAAATCGCTCGTATAGGAACTGTTGTGAGATGCACACACAGTGACTTTCTATTGCATGTGAAAAGATGGATGCTAAAGTTTGAGCTGACTCACAAATGTACTCTTATACAACAACTCTTCGTCTTCTCAACATGGACTGCGTGTTCCCGGGGTTTATGTAAATTTTAGGCTTGCTGATGTCACTAACCCGGGAGGAATGTCGTGTAGTCCCTACCAGCCGTTTGTCCTTTTCTTTAAAAGAAAATATCTTCCTTTGCTTTGAACTTTGAGTGTTGTGACTTTGCAGATGTTGTTTAACACTAAAGTTAGAAAAGAGAAATCATACTCAACCACTAAGGGTAACTCTTAAAATTGAACCTAGGCTCTTTTTGTTAATCTACCCGAGTCAAACTTTCGTGTAAAAACATAATTAGAATGAAAACGCCAATAGGAGTGCTATGGGCACTTATATGATAGCATCAAAATCATTATTTTTAAAACACTAAGGCAGCTCAACACAACATAAAACTGAAGTATCACCAGGGGCTCTACACATGAACCTGACTACATTGTGTACACAAAGTTTACTAAAAAGAAAGGTTTTTGTACAACTCACTTTATCAGTTAGTGTTTCAGGTGGCTGGAATTTTGTCAGTCAAAAGTAGTCGATCTCCAAATGCAATGTAACATGAGGAGAGTAAAGATGGAAAGCTCCTAAATCTTGTTTCCATATAAAATCACCATGAGCTAAGTGTCTAAGTTATCATGCTTTTCATTGGAATTACAAGTTCATGACATTTCCTCATATGGAGTCAGTTCATTACGTTGCATTCGGAGATCGACTACTTTTGACTGACAAAATTCCAGCCACCGGAAACACTAACTGATAAAGTAAGTCGTACAAAACCTTTCTTTTTAGTAAACTTTGTGTACACAAACAATGTTGTCAATGCTGGAGTTCATGTGTAGAGCCCCTGGTGATACTTCAAGCACAGTTTTATGTTGTGTCGAGCCGCCTTAGTGTTTTAAAAATAGCGATTTTAAATGCTACCATAGAAGTGCACTCCCATTCAAAAACAAAATATGGTCAATCTTAAAAGTGGTGTTTCCATTCTAATTATGCTTTTACATGAATGTTTGACTCGGGTAGATTAACAAAAATAGCAGGTAGGTTGCAATTTGGCGAGAGTTCTCCTTTAAAAGCAGGATGGATTCTAATTGGCTGTCAGTGTTTTTATCGCTCATCAGCTGGAAAAAAAAATGCATACAATTGAGTTAATTCATGTCAATATTAATTCTTGAGAAAGGCCTTTGTGAAAAGTACCAGGTTTAGATGTGCAGAAGTTTCTATTTCAAAACATTCACGATGGTTTCTTTTTGGACGTAAATCAAAGCTCATTTCTTTCTCTCTCTTTCTTCTCTTAGTGAATAAGCACAAGCCGTGGATCGAAACATCATACCATGGCATCATCACAGAAAACACAGATGTGGTTCTGCTGGATCCTCCTTTAGTGGCTCTGGACAAAGATGCACCAGTTCCATATGCAGGTAAGAAGGCAAGAAATGAGAGCTTTATAGGCTACTGGGTTTGTAGTACAGCGCTGCACACACATCTTTCCTGAGGCCGTCTCAGTTGTGTGTGTGTGTGTGTGTGTGTGTGTGTGTGTTCCATCTGTTCTTTCTGATTATTAGATGCATTATGCTTTTCCAGATCCCCACAGGTTGCCAGATCGCCTTGCCAGTGTATCAGATACTCCAACCAAACTGTACTTCTCTGATACACTTACACTGAGTCACTGCCTGAGGACACACACACACACGCACGCACACACACACATACACACACACACACACACACACACACACACACACACACACACACACACACACACACACACACACACACACACACACACACACACACACACACACACACACACACACACACACACACACACACACACACACACACACATACACACACACACACACACACACACTTTCCATATATATGATTTTTATACTGTACAAACTGTATATTATATCCCCCACACTACTCCTACCCCTAAACCTGCCCATCACACAAAACATTTTCAAAAAACAACACTTAGTATGATTTATAAGCTGTTTTCCACGTGGGGATCAAACAAATGTTCCCACAAGGTAAAAAATGACTGGTATTACTATCTTTTTGAGGACATTGTGTCCTCATCATCTATCTATCTATCTATCTATCTATCTATCTATCTATCTATCTATCTATCTATCTATCTATCTATCTATCTATCTATCTATCTATCTATCTATCTATCTATCTATCTATCTATCTAGATTCTATCTATCTATCTATCTAGATTATAACTATCTATATATCTATCTATCTATCTATCTATCTATCTATCTATCTATCTATCTATCTAGATTATATCTATCTATCTATCTATCTATCTATCTAGATTCTATCTATCTATCTATCTATCTATCTAGATTATATCTATCTATCTAGATTCTATCTAGATTCTATCTAGATTCTATCTATCTATCTATCTATCTATCTATCTATCTATCTATCTATCTATCTATCTATCTATCTATCTATCTATCTATCTATCTATCTATCTATCTATCTATCTATCTATCTATCTATCTATCTGTGCAATTCTGCATCCTGTTTGCTTCCTCAGTTCAATTTAAAAGTCATCTCATTTCAGTTCTGAATGCTGCACAACCCTGGAGTTTCACACTGGAATCAATATAAACTATGAATTCTAAAGCATCAGAAAGCATTTTAATAAGATTCAGATGGAATTAATTTTAAAATAACAATTAGCATAGCTCAAAAAGAGAATCTTTCTTTTTACCTCCAGCTCTTATTCTTTCGTTTTTTCCTTCTCTGATTATTTAATGCCACTGGCGGATTTCATTTTCTCTCAGTAAAATACTATCAAATTGAACAGTCTCTTCACTTTCTTATTCCTCCTAAATAAATGAGTTCTTTTGGGAGTGTTAGTGGAGGTTTTACTGGCAGAATTCTGTTCAGACATCTGCTGGTGAAAGAGACCGGACCCCTTAGAAAGACAGTGAGATCACTGATACACACATGCAAGCACACACACATACACACACACACACACACACACACACACACACACACACACACACACACACACACACACACACACACACACACACACACACACACACACACACACACACACGTTGAGTTTACATGTTTTATGGGGACTTTCTATAGGCGTGATGATTATTATACTGTACAAACTGTATATTATATCCCCTTACACATCACAGAAAACTTTCTGTATTTTTACATTTTCCAAAAAAAAAACAAAAAAAACATTTGGTATGATTTATAAGCTATTTTCTCATGCGTGCCAAAAAATGTCCCCTCAAGCTAATAATTGACTGATATTACTACTATCTTTGTGGGGACATGCTCTCCATAGCGTAGGGTTTAACAGGACCTCACACACGCACAAATTTCTTCCATTTCTTGTGATTTACATATATGCACACTTTCCCTTCAAATTTAATTAAAATGCAACCATGACCTTTATATATGTACAAATAATCTATACATTAAATATCACTCTTGGTGCTTGGAGAAAATAGGTGTAAAATATCACCCAACACTGTGTGCATACTATTTGCTAGACATGCGACCCCCACAGCCTGACTGAAATGTTAAAAGATACATGTACTATTGATTTTAATGACGCAAAGATCAATTTTGTCTCTGAGAACATCCCGTCCAGACACTGGGCTTCACTGTAGTTCTGTGAAAGCATCATGAGCGCTCTTGGCATGGGTAAAAATGATCTTGCATTGGGTTTGCTTTGGGACTCCAAAATAATAATAATAATAATAAAAAAAAACATGCATGTTCTCCAATGAAGTGACATATGCATCAGTGGAGGCAGAGCAGAACCGATATTGAAGCTCTGATGCTTGTTTACGTTGTCTTAAAATGCCTGACATGTCGGCACCTGTTCCTTTCATGTGATTTACTGCCACATGTGACCTTTTCTCATACATCGCTGAATGTATTCTGACAAGGAAATTAATGCACTAGTGTACACAACACGTTCTCTTGAGAAAGACGGAAAGGGGAGGAAGAAAAGAAGAGATAGCAGAAAGCTTCTAGGTTATAGTCTGATAAAAATAGACAGAAAGAGTTTAATACTCCTCAGATTAAGCCACCAAAAATAGCAAAATAATAATTTTGTTACAGGGGAAAAATATTTTTTTATAATATATTTATACAATATATTTTTATTATCACATTTAAATATAAAAAAATATTTGGCAGGTGTGGAAGAAAATTATACATACGTTCATACAGGGCAACGTTCATCATGTATATTTATAATATTTATCAATAAAAAATGTTGATTATATATTTATGAATAGTATAATTTAATATTATAATTATTCATATATTTGTAAGTATATAAATTGTATCTTTTTATTTATAATCAAATTATATTATTTTATACCATGGTCTGGGTGAATACTCGATTCTGATTGGCTGCAGGGTGTCCGTTAAAAAGTGATAGAGGACACCTAAATAAACTGTCAGGCGTAACCAAGGAAACCAAGTTATTGTTTGTAACTTGTAACTTTAGATTTCGATTGTAAAACGAATTAAAATATAAACTAATGTTTTAAAAATGTGTTATTTGGCAAGTGACCATGGTATAAGCGGGTTAAAACCTGACAATGGACACCTCGTCGGGCATTAACCCTTACATATTGTATTATATAGATGTTACATTACCTGTAACATTATATTGAAGACATGTTAAGTGTCAACTAAAAACCTAATTCAATCAGTCGTGTGCTTTTGCATGCATGGATAATATTTCCATGGTTTAATTCAAAATGCAGTAAACTTTACAACTTTAAACTTCAAGTAGTTAATCTATCTCCTGTCTACTCCTGTCTACTTAAACTTCAAAGTTTAAAGTTGTAAAGTTTACAGCATTTTTAACTGAACCATGAACATATTATCCATGCATGCAAAACCACACGACTGATTGAATTAGGTTTTTAGTTGACGCTTAACATGTCTTCAATGGTAATGTACCAATACAATCCAATTAAATATGAAGTTTGATTAATGGTTCTCTAGCAACCAACGCTGAAGTGTAATTAAGTTAGAGGGTGTAATTTACGCTGAAACAAGAGTGAGTTTGTTAAGAGGGTAATTGTTTACAGGTTACAAAACCACATTCTGAATCATTGATGGGCGTAAAGCTCCAGTGATCTGAACACAGCGTTGTAACGGATTCATGCAGAGCTGCGTGGATGGAAATAGCCACAGGTTCTTGAAGTCAAAGGTTGCAGTGAATGCTAGATGAAATGCAAGATTCATCATGTAGTTGCTAAGCAATGCTTTGATATGTTTGAATCTTAAACACTTTGAAGAACTTTAACAGAGTAAATACTAAAAGACATTTGTGATGGACAAAGGTACAGTCTGTTATGGTTATAATGGAGGATAGATCCAGCTTTATTCTGACTAGATAAGTTATGTATTCCCTCTGAAATACCACTTAACTGCCTTAAAACACAAGGGTCTGAAATTAACATGTGTTAAGTGGCAAATGAGAGTAATAAATGCCATTGCTGATTATAAATACACGTTTGCCAGCGGGTGGCCACAATGGGGTGTTTTTGTGACAGGCAAAATAAGGACAAACAGCTAAAGTACAGTAAAAAGTGTTACAAATAAGCTATAAAAGACATCTACAGTGTTCACTAAAAATAGTAATATTGTGAAATATTAAAATAACTTCTCTATTTTAATATTTTTGAAAATGTCATTTATTCCTGTGATCAAAAGCTGAATTTTCAGCATCATTACTCCAGTTTTCCATTGTCACATGATCCTTCAGAAATCAGTATAATATGATGATTTGCCTCTCAATAAATATTTTATCATTATCAATGTTGAAAACAGTTGTGCTGCTTCATATTTTCAATAAACCGTGTTACTTTTTTCAGGATTTCTTGATTAATAGAAAGATCGAAAGAACAGCATTTATTTCTTGATTACAGTTTTTTCCAACTGCTTAAATCCTTTTTTTTTCAAAACTCTACACACAATTCACAAAACTGCACACACAAAATGCAAAATGCCTCACATCTCCTTCAAAATGTAACATTGCATTCAAAATGCCATAAACACACGTCAGAATGAAGCATTTCCATGAAATGGCAAACACTTCTTTCATAATAGTACATTTTTGGATATACCATGTAAACACTGTTGTTCTAAATCTAAAGCTCTTTGGTCTTTCATAGGCTTATATCTACATTTCAATACAATGTTCTACAGTGACAGTAATCTGCTGAGAGGGGGAACAAGTACACTGTAAACACCAATGCAATGTAGACACAGAACATATTTATCATATTTATACAGTAGCATACAACGAAACCATAAACATGTAAACCAAAAGTATATTCTTTAGAATACAGTAAAGAACACAATTGTGTGTGGGGCGTCTCTGTCCATTGTTGGCATCCATTGTTCAAAACAGGGAATCTAACCTTTGACCTATTTATAGGCCTATATACAATAAAGCAATGATTGGTTAGTGAAGTATTTATGAAGTAGAATAAGTGTAGTATTTTGATTGGCTGTGTTTGGAAAAGGAAAGCAAGTCACTTCCTGTTAGATTTTTGTGTGTTAGGTAGAGACTTGTGTGTAGAGTTTTGAATAAAGTGTTTTATGCAATTGAAAACTGAGTCAAAGTCGTAGAAATAGCTTTTGGAGATTTGGTGTGTAGTTTCGCACTTTGTGTGAGAGGTTTAAAAAATCGTGTGACATGAAAAGATTGTGTAAGCAGTTGGAAAAAACTGTAATTGAACGCGTCATTGCTGAAAAATATATACATTTCTTTCTGAAAAAAAGAAAGAAAAAAAAAGTACTGACCGCAAAGTTTTGAAAAGAAGCGCAGGTAATGAGAGACACTGAGAATGAAGAATATCCGGGTGGAAATTCATTGGTAGAATAGAAAAAGTGAGAGAAGAAACAGATTGTCTGAGGAAGACTGGAGGAAGAGATATGAGCTCGAATTCTTTTGTTCAAGGGGTTTCTCTCTCTTTGAGCTTTGTGTTCAGCTGACAGCTTATTGGAAATACTGGAGAGCATGTCAATCACACACACACACACATATACTGTGTGTGTGTGTGTGTGTGCGCGCGTGTGTGTGTGTCCTTTTAGTGGTCCTACCTTCAATTCATGTGCTCCATACGGATTTTTCATTCCTCTATATATAACCAACGCTGTCATGGTCATCTCTATATCCATATTTATGTGTATAATCAGAGCATATTCAACCCTGGCAGAGCATGAATATATATCACAGATATATGGAATATCAAGGGGTCTGTTTACATCCAAACTACACACCAGCTGTATCCTCTATAGGTCTGTGTGTGAACGGCTCTCTGAAAAACTTCATTCATCTCTCATATCCCTCCACGGTCCCTTTCTTCTCTCATGATAAAATAATTTCAACTCAAATCAATATTTCAAGTCCATTTATTTATTTATTTGGAAAGATAATGTCCAGTCTCCCTTCTTTATTGCAAAATAAACCCCCTTAGCATGATACAAGACTGGTCAAGTCACCCTACCTGGGTTTATTTTTTGCAATAATTAGCAATAAACGACTCGTATGCTTAACATTCATCTCAGGTGATACAATCACAAGTGGTCAGCCGAGACAGACTGCTGTTTATGATTAGTATTAATGCATCTCCTCTGACAGCTTATGATTGGATTTTGTGAAAACATCCCTCACTTACATTTACATTTCTGCATTTAGCAGATGCTTTTATCCAAAGCAACTCACACAATAGAGAAGCATAAGCACTTTGTCACAGAAAGGGTCGTTCACACATGCATTAAAAACATCAAGATGGAACAAAACAGAATTAAACAAAATTTTAAAACATGTAGACCAACAATTAAAAAAATAGTGCAGGCTAAATGCAAGAGTATGCCCTCTTAGCAGTGCATCACTACATTTTGATAAAAATGAAGCTGAAGTAACACACAAAATACCCACACATTCTGAAAGCAATTTTTTAACATGCGTGAATGCACTATTATTCATTTTTAGTCTTTTGTACTCGCACATGCACAAAGATGGCCAGTGAAAGATTTAGAAATATTATTCAACAAAGGGATTGCTGCTTTTTGCCGCATCTCACTCGCACTTTCTCTCTCTGTTGTTTTGTATACGTGGTGAATGTGGGATTATTCTGAAGATGAAAGAGAGGAGAGATGGAGAATACTCTTATCGGTGTCCGACAGCAGCATTGTTTAGAACACACACACACACACACACACACACACACACACACACACACACACACACACACACACACACACACACACACACACACACACACACACACACACACACACACACACACACACACACACACACACACACACGTAAAACTCTGTCAGGGTGTAAAACTCTACACACCAATTCTAGGGTGTTGTGGGTGGCTGTGAGCATCTTGATGTCCATTTTCTATGGTCTTTCGGGGGTTGCTAAGGTGTTGCTAGGGTATTGTAGGTGGTTTCTTTCTAGCCAAAGTCAAATGACATCACCATGAGGACTCAGTGATGATATCAGCTTGACTAACATTATAAGTGGACTTGCTTAATGTTTAATAAATCGCTTCTGCTCACCGTATATATATATATATATATATATGTGTGTGTGTGTGTGTGTGTGTGTGTGTGTGTGTGTGTGTGTGTGTGTGTGTGTGTGTGTGTGTGTGTGTGTGTGTGTGTGTGTGTGTGTGTGTGTGTGTGTGTGTGTGTGTGTGTGTGTGTGTGTGTACCGGTATATAATTACAAATAATTTATTCTTTCTCAAAACACTGATGTTTATGTATAAGTGTTTTCACACATGATCATTGGGTGTAGGTCATCAGTAAATTATTGTGGCATTTAAATACCAGTGTTTCCCAAATGAAACCGAAGAGCTGTTAGTTTTAAGTGATTTGTCTAATGTAGAAAGCTGCTTACAGTTTTGCAAAAAGTTTGTTTTACAATAGCAAACTGAGTTTAAAGCACATTATGTGCTTGTAGTTTTGCAGACGTGGTCTAAAGATTAGGAATATGAGTAAATGGTTACACTGAGTGAGTCCCAAGTACCACTTTTGGTACAATAAAAAAAAACTATAATAGTTCACAATATTACTGTTTTTACTGTATTTTCATCAAATAAACACAGCCTCTGTGAGCAGAAGAGACTTAAACATCCTGGTTAATCAGGTTCATGTGTCAACATTTTGTTGATCCTGGAACAACATTCCTGTCCAAAAATGAAGTCCTATTCATAATCATATTCATATTCATATCCCTAAACCTAACCCTACCCACAAATGATCCCTAAAATCAAGGGGAAATGACAGGTGAATTACACTGATGTAGAAGCACCAAACCCTGACTGTAAGCCTAAACTTGACAGAAACTGTAAACTTGTCCATCAAATCTGATTGGAAAGTTGTTCCAGGATCAACAAATATGTTGATGAACATGAAATCAGGTCATTGCTTACTTACTACACTGACATTTTAAGGGTAGAAAAACAATACAAATCTGCCAAAGTTAAGAATTTGCCCCCTTTAGATCTTCTCTAAAGCTGTCACTGGAACGCATTTGTGGGATTAAAAAGAGCAACAATCCAGACGAGATTACAGACCGAGAGGCTGATGAAATGAAAGTCCTAATCTGTCGTCTTGTGTCCGTGTGTAGGTGAAATCTGTGGCTTCCAGGTCCAGGGTCCCGGCGCTCCGTTCGTGGCCGTGGTCCTGAACAGCACGTCCGGAGAGGGCCAGCTGCGGGCACGAGGGCCGGTCGACTGCGAGAGCCACCGAGACTTCACCTTCATCATTCAAGCTCGTGACTGCGGCACGGGGCCGGAGGGACGCGGGGAGAAGAGATCACACAAGTCAGTGTGTGTTTCAATAAATGCATGTTCTCCAGTGTGATTCATATTTGTGAGAGAACGTTTTTTTGAAAGGAACACTGTGAACTATTTCTCGAATGATTCATCGGTGCTTGACTCACCTCTCTCTCTGTTACTCACAGTTTCTACTTTTGAAGATTTTTATTTTTTCCCTGTACCTGCTAATGGGTAGTTGAAACTTTTTAAATATATATTTATACACAGCCATTCAAAAGTGTGGGTTTGGCTCACAGAGGCTGCATTTATTCAACAATACAGTAAAAACAGTAATGTTGTGAATAAATATGATTATAATTTAAAAGATCTGTTTTCTATGTTAATATATTTATATATTTGTAATGTCAAAGCTGAATTTTCAGCATCATTACTCCAGTCTTTAGTGTCACATGATCCTTCAGAAATCAGTCTAATATGATGATTTGCTGCTCAAGAAACATTTCTGATTATTATTAATGTTTAACCCCTTATATTGGCCACAGCCATTACATATTTAAATACACATTTAATCTAGTAATCGGGCATCTATTGTTTCCATCCAAAGTTGCAAATTTAACTTGTGCGGAAATTTGGAACATCGCATAAAACTTTTGAGCATAAAGTTTCCATCTCATGTGTTCAAGAGGACAGAAATTGGCACATAATATCTGTAATAAAATGGAAGTTGCTGCAATCAGGGAAGAAACCGTGGCTCTTTTTTTCTCCATCATAAATGACGTGTGTCTCAGAGCGCAGAAGAAACACAATAAACGCTGTCATGCTATCTGGCGTTCGGATGCTGGTGTTTGGGAACGCAATCATGCGAGACGCTTCTGGGAGAGAATTAAACCGAATCATTCTCCAGAATGATCAAGCCAACATCTGAGATTCTGTGCACAATCACATCCATTTTTTTGTTGCACATCAAGGGATTTATTTGGTAAATGTGTTTCCATCGTAGTTTATGCGTCTTTTTATCAGATATAAAAAAAACGATCTGCTTCAATTAAGCACATACGTTTTTTTTAATGCACATTTTTTTTAATGTATGTGCATCTTGGTGCTTCCATCCAGCGTTTATTTTTAATGTGCTATCCAAAAATCCAACAATATTTGTCACTTGAACTTTTGTCATTAAAATAGATTACGGTACTGTTCTGATCATGTTTTAAAATGTCAAAGTTCAAAAACACATTTTTTTTTCCCGGTTTACTAGTTTACTGCTGCATCATCAAATCATTTGAACATGGATTTGATCCATTTAATTTTATATGTGACCCTGGATCACAAAACACAAGTCACATGTTGCACGGGTATATTTGTGGCAATGGCAAAAAATACATAGTATGGGTCAAAATTATCGATTTATCATTAGAATATTAAGTAAAGATCAATTTCCATGAATATATTTTGTCAATTTCCAACCGTAAATATATACAATTTGTAATTTTGTGAGTGGATGCAGCAAAATCGGGAACATAAATGGACTACTTTTCTCAATGTTTCTATACATCAATGGAAAGCTTATTTATTCAACTTTCAGATGATGTATAAATCTCAATTTCAAAAAAGTGACCATTGTGACTGGTTTTGTGATCCTTGGTCACATATAAGCAAAATAAGCACACACAAAAACAACAACTCAGTGCCTTCACACAGTTTATTAATAAGCTATTTATATGTATGTCATATGCCTTTTTCATGCTATAGCCAATATGCCGGTGGTTTTAAATGTATAAAAAATCGGCTGATACACCTGTGCATCTCTATACTCTACATATAGTTTTTTTTAACTGTACTGGATACTGAACTGACCAGCTCAAAAATCAAGTTTTTCATCTTCGTACTGGCTGTAATCCTCAGGTGACTGACCTTGAGGCATTAAAAGCTTTTAAGAGCTCATGTTAATGAACCTGTTTACCTGCAGACCTGGAAGCTGCAAACAAACACAGAGCCGAGGCTACATTTACCTGCAGATACCCAAAGATGCTCTAATCGAGCTAATGCAGTGAGCTAAACCCGAGTCCTTTGAAACAAAATAACACTTCTAAAGACATTTGCGAATCAGCCAGAGAAAAATAAGGTTTATGATAAAAGGGGAAACCGTGGAGAAAAGAAAAGTAGAGAGAGAGAGAGAGAGGGACCTTCCTCATTACTCTGTATCTCTTTAATCCGGACAGGATTACTCTATCCGGCTCTGACAGCTCTGATCTCCGATACTACACACACACACACACACACACACACACACACACGCACGGATAAAGGATTAAAGTGAGATATTAGACTCTAAAGGGCAGTAAACCTGCAAAATCACACTGCTTTACTATAGATTTTATCCCTAATGCATTAATGTGTGTGTGCGTATGTTCTGGTTTTTAACATTATAACAGATTATCAGGGGTGTTTATAATCCTGTCATTTGTCAGAAGCTGTTGCCCTTTGCAAAGTATTGCTCACTTTTTACGCTGTCTTTGACATGAATGATGTAAGCTTGTTATTTTGGTATTTTCAGCTTGCAAAAGTGTGTCAGAACTGGCCGTGAGGATACCCTGAGGCACTTTTTTTTTCTTTTTTAAAATATCTTTCTCTCCCCGAAGACTTTTCAAAGGCTTTATAATGACCTGCAGGAGAGTGAAATCTGAGAAATATGAGATCTCACTGTGTCTCCTGGACAGTGATGGAGAACGAATGGAGCTTTTGGAGAGTTTTCTCTTGAGAAAAGACGTGTGTCTCGTCTAAAGCGGAGCGCAATAATTAGTTCAGATCCGGACGCAAATCAGTCCTCATAAATTCATATAATTACAAACACAAGTATCACAAAGATAGGAGAACTATTTCACTCATTGTGTCATTTACACTTTATTTCGATAGTCCACTTTAGACATACTAACTATAAGTAACTTTGCAACTAAATGTCATCTAGAAGTCATTCAATTATTAGTAGACTGTCTACTAAAAAGAAAAATCAAAAATCATTTTTCTTTAAAGTCAGATTAGTATTATTTCTAAAGCAGCAGTCTTTGAGAGACCATTTGGAGTATTTGGGATTTAATACTTCTTGAGGGATTGTGACTGTCAACCTGAAAACTGTTATTAAAAAGCACTGCAGTTGCTGTTTTTCATCTCAGGCCCCCTACAAATACACATTTAACTCAGCCGTCAAATCTGTGGCGCACCATCATGCTACGTTCCAGTAAAATCACAAATGAAAATGCTCCATTCCTGATAAACACACCCTGACATAGTCACAATTTTAATGGGTTTATAAAAACCTGTAGAAAAGGAAATTTTAGAGAATTTAGAGAAATAGGTGAAATATGCTCTACAGAAGACACATGTCCTGAAAAACAAATGTTTTTTTTACATTCTTGTTAATAGCCATGTTTCCATCCACCTATGTTATGGAACATTTTTTATTCACATAAAAAAAACTGGATGTGGACGGATGATATATATATACTTATTTATTTATTTATTTATAAAACGGTAACACTTTTTAAAGGGGTCATGACATGTTTTTTTATTTTTTATTTTATTATTATGTTCCCTTAGGTGCAATTATAGTATTACTATAGTTTTTTTTACAAAAAACTTTTAAAATGTAGTGATTTATGACCTTTTCCCACCCTGTTTCTCATCCTCTGATTCAAACAGTCTGTTTTGGGGGTGTTTCCCCTTTAAGAGTTCAGTGTTAACGCCCACTGTTATGATTGGCTAACGTCAGTGCCTATGCATCAATTATTAACGCCCTTAGCCAGAACATTTGTGGATTCAGCGTATTTAAAAAGTAGTTTCAAGTTTTAAATACATTACTTACAGTTTGCGTCGTCGTTGTTGAGCCCAGAATAGTCGGCACGGACTTATCTTTGAGCAACAGTTTTCCTGCAAAGCCAGCATCATTTTGGGATTTGTTCTCAAAACAGACATCCTTCAAATGTACAGAACAAACGCTTAAATTAACACTGCCGTGACTGAGACGTCCGCAAAAAATAAAGTGCATCCATTTTTCCCTGACGACTGGATCTTTCTGCAGCGTATTCAAAGATGTTGTTTGTCCACAGCCAGGAACAGCACATCATTAATTAGCAGTATTAGGAGTTTTTGGCAAAAGTCGTAGTTAATAGTGAGAATTAGACCCTAATCAAAAGTATGACCAAAAATAAGCCAATTTAACAATAATAAATACTGCAATAGAATCCAACATTTAATGGAAACATCTGAGACAGAAATTGATGCTTAAATGAAACATAATTGAGGACATGCATATGGATGCACGATATGAAAACTTTGGCCGATACCGTTGACCGATAATTCTTTATATGTGAAAGCCGATAACTGATATATCGGCCGATAAATCTAAATCCAAATTTTTTTATAATTTTTGAGAGCCTTATAACAATAACAAAAGTCACACCATTAAAAGCCATGTCCCAATCACACAATTATAATGATGTTCTCATTATAACTTTATGTAGACTATATGACAGACTTGCGCTTAACATTTTTGAAGTGATTCCCATTTCATTTCAAGCAATTCAAAACCATCATGATGAACAGTGCGCATCTGAAGTGACTCAGTTGAAGGAAATATTCCATTATTTATCGGCTTTAACATATCAGCCAAATTTTCTTAACGGTACATTCATCGATACCGATATGGTGACCGATATATGGCGCATCCCTAAACATGATGCATCCTAGACAATGCGAATCAAAATAAAAGCCTCTTTCTCTCTCTCAGGGCTGCGGTGCATGTGCAAGTGGGAGATGTGAACGAGTTTGCCCCAGTGTTCGGTCAGCTGGAGTATCACGGCTCGGTGACGGAGGGGAAAGTGTTTGACAGTATCCTGCAGGTTCAGGCGTCAGACCAGGACTGTTCTCCACAGTACAGCCAGATCTGCAACTACCAGATCACCTCTCACGACACGGCCTTCGCCATAGACCGCAACGGTTAGCAGCACACACACACATGCATTCACTTTGCTGTCTTCTGTATTTAAATGTGTGTGTTTGTGTGCAGGTAACATCAGGAACACAGAGAGTCTGAGCTTTGATCAAAAGTCACATTATAAAATCCGCGTGACCGCGTTCGACTGCGGTCAGAAGAGAGCGGCGCTGGACGCTGTCGTACACATTCATGTGAAACCCGTCTGCAAGCCTGGATGGCAGGGTAAGATTTCAATATGTTTTGGTCTCAGGTGCATTTTGCACATGACAATGGCTGAAATATGGCTTTTTCTGGAAATCGGGTTGCAGTGGTCCATCTGGGAACAAAGTCATACTTACAAGTTATCAGATGTAAACTAATTCACTTTTTTTTTGTACAGACTAATTTTAGTACTTCAACTTATTTTATTTCAGTAAGTTGCCGAGTTAAAATCTGCTTATTAAGTTAAATAATATTCATATTTGATTTGATTTCAGCTTTATTTCAATTATCAAACACATTTTAAAATAACAACACTGATAATTATGTCATACTCTATTGTTATATAACCTATATTTCATATACAGTAAATGTGCTCAGAAACTGCATGCTTAATAATAAACTAAATAAACTGAAGTTGGTGACTCAGACAGACCCTATCTGTGAATCATTTGGTTGAACTGGTCCATTGAAATGAGTCATCCAAATTCTCTGAAATGCATCGAGACTCATATTACTAGAAAAAGGAGAAAGTTTAGAAGAGCGCCTGAGTTTGTAAGACTATGCTTCATACAGTTACTAGTGTGTACGTGCATGTTTACTTGCTTCATAATCAATGTAAATAATTACATTCACACTTAAGTTAATGTGGGAATGAGATGCATATTCAACGCTCAAATGCACAATTAATCCATTGAATTTTGTATAAAACTGAGGAGTAAACACAGAAAATACAGTTCTGGGAATGTAAATCCAGACGTTTCCTGTGATCCGTGCATGACAGCAATCCAGATTCAGCTGAGTCAATTACACACACACACACACAAACGCTTTGAATTTCCTGTCACTTTCTGTCCGTCTCTTTCTTTTCCCTTGAAGCTATTTTTGTTTGCTTTTAAACTCAATATAGTGTTGACCCCCTCCCGTCTCTCTCTCTCTCTCTCTCTCTCTCTCTCTCTCTCTCTCTCTCTCTCTCTCTCTCTCTCTCTCTCTCCGTCTTTTTCCAGTAGGTTTGTGCTTTATTTTATGCTTTCAATTGCAGCAGGAGGCTTACATCAGAATTAACACACACACACACACTTTCATATGATAGCCAGCCCGATGCATTATGTGGTTCTTTTAAATCTCCTGGTATCTTTTTTACTACAGCTAGACGTGCTTTGTGTCTTACGCAGCAGCGCTCAACTGGATCGCTGACAGCGGGGAAAGACTAAATAAAATAACAAATGACAAAAAGCAACATTTAAATGAGAAGAAAATATTCTTCCCCATTTTTTAT
The DNA here is from genome assembly GCF_949152265.1 of Phoxinus phoxinus. Lineage (NCBI taxonomy): Eukaryota > Metazoa > Chordata > Actinopteri > Cypriniformes > Leuciscidae > Phoxinus > Phoxinus phoxinus. Next base: position 36,866,884 of record NC_136879.1, read on the forward strand.
TTTGTCGATGTTCAAGGATATGCATCCAATTAAACTTTATTTTAGCACAAATATGTCCTCATCCTCGTAAACCGCATTTAAATTTTAAAGAGGACCAATTATGCTTTTTTTTTCATGTTCATCTTTCTTTAGTGTTTCTGTTTGAGGATTAAAAAAGGTCTGAAAAGTTACAAACCACAAAGACACTCCAGCGGGAGTTATTCTCTATATCAGTGTCACTGTTTCCGAACTCCCTGAAACGTCTTGAGTTTTCTTACGGGATCAAACAAGTCACAATATTCCTCATTTAAATAATTCCCACCCAAGGCATATGTGAACCTGGATCACAAAACCAGTCACAAGTCCACACACTATATGTGTGGCGATAGCCAACAATACATTGTATGGGTCAAAAAATTAGATTTTTCTTTTATGCCAAAAATCATTAGGATATTAAGTAAAGATCATGTTCCATGAAGATATTTTGTAAATTTCCTTCCTTAGATATGTCAAAAAAAGTATTTTTGTGAGTGGATGCAGCACAATCGCCAACAAAAATTGACAACTCTTGACAAATATTGATTTTCTCAATATTTTGATTTTTTTGCACCCTCAGATTCCAGATCTTCAAATAGTTGTATCTCGGCCAAATATTGTCCTATCCTAACAAATCATATCACATCAATGGAAAGCTTATTTATTCAGCTTTCAGATTATGTATACAGTAAATATCATTTGACCCATAAGATTGGTTTTGTGGTCCAGGGTCATGCAGGGTATGCAAAATAAAGGGGCGGGGCCTGGTTGAGTTTGAAGCGCTTGACCAATCACAACACACTAGTCCAGCTGACCAATCAGAGGACATAGTTCTTTTCAGAAGGAGGGGCTTCATAGAGACAGGAACTAAACAGAGCGTTACTGACAGACTGGGAAGAGAGGAGCTGCAACAATGGAGAATGTGGGGAAAATAAGGTGTTTTTTGAACATTCAAGCATGAAAAGCTATTCTAGTAGAGCCCAAAAACAAATTCAAGACTTTGTAAAAGGGCATAATATGGCCTCTTTTAGTAATTGCCATAATTTTCAGTGCAAACACTTTTTATGTAAATTAGGCTCGTTTTATAAACTAATTTCACAAAACGTACTCTGTTTGCCTGGTGCAGTTAATGTTTCACTATTAGCATTGACCATATGAATTTTGTTGAATTTCAAGTGCATTTTGTTTCTTCTAAGGACATTTTTATTGATTATTGCTGCAATTATTAATGCAAAACAAGTTGATGTTTGCATTTGGTACATTCAGATACATTCAGGGTTTATGCAAACTCCAATAAGCTTTAGTATAAAAGCAATCTGACCTAGTTCACGGAAGTCAACTCCTATCAGTATCAAGTATTTTACCTAATACAGTATAATGCATTTCTCATTGCTGCTTGTCTCTGCAGAAATTGCCTTCAATAAGCAGCTTGCATTCTCTTACAGTCTTTCCACTTTCCGCCTTTCATTCTGTGCATGTTGAGAAGTAAAATTAAAAAAGCTAAAGCATAAAATTATGTTTGAAATCGCTTTTGGCATCTTCTCCTCCTGAGTCGTTTCCTAGCATTGCTAGGACTTACATTGGAAAGTAAACCTTGCTGATCAACATAATGTGGTTTGGAGACACGTAATAGCCTACAATGTAAAAATAGAACAAAATTATGAGCTCAAACAATCAAAGTGTGAAAACAACCTCAAATTTAATCAAAACTGTGAATATGGATATGAAAATAGAACCTACAAGTCAACATTGAACCGAAGCTTAAAGGGATAGTTCATTATTTACTCACCCTCATGTCATTCCCAAATTATGACTTTCTTTCTTTTGTGAAAAACAGTTTTTTTTCTATTTAATGAAAGTCAACGTTCTTTAAAATATCATGCTGCGTTGGAACAACATGAGGGTGAGTAAATAATGACAGATATTTCATTGTTTTAATACACATCCCTGGTCTTCTGTGAACTTTTATCTTCGCATGTTATTCCAAAGGCAAAAAAGTTTCTTTGAGGCTTTCATTAAAATACAATAACTTGCTCTCCCCACTGACAACAACTTTCTTTGTCAGCTGACATTTTTCCTGGACTTCAAGTGCCTTTTTTACCATCCAATCAATTCCCAATGGAGAAAGCCAAGTAAACTTTGGTCTGGACTGTGTCTCCCAGAATGCACTTTGATGCGTCTCTGATGTGATTGTCCCTCAGGTGTGTTCGGAGACACTGAACACACACAGACACACACTCACATTCGGGTCGAAGCTTCAGGCCTCTTTTTTCCAGCCCACTGGATGATGACAACTTGAGTAAAGGCCATTTTTTCACATCTGCCATAAAAGCATGAAGGAGAAAGAGAAGTAAACAGCTCCCCGTTGTGTCTCATAAGCAAGGGTAAATAATTCAGCAGGGGTGGACATGCACCGTCTACACACAGCATTTTATCATTACCTTTAGGCTCACTCCATGCATAAAAACAATCATTTTCAGCTCCATATTCTCTAACCCAACAGCTCAAAGTGTGAGCTAAAATGTGTGTGGTCTGTATGTGAATACATGTTTACATAATCCATTTATTACTGTCCGCCGTTTTAATTTTTCACCCATAACTTCACGTTAAATAATCACTGGCTATAGAATTCATTAAAAACCATACAGCCTGAAAATAGTGAATATCTCGCCAAACACAACAAGAGCTCTGGGTAGCAAACCTCAAATATATTATGAATTCAAACTGAATTATACTATTCTTCTTCATTAAAAAACAAGCATAGGGCCTTATTCAGTCACATTAACCTTTTTACTTGTCATATTTGAGACATGAGTGATTCCTCAAATCAATATGTGTGCTGTTACTTTACTTTGCGATCAAACTTTGGTGGACAAAAAATGACAGAAATGCCACTTTATTACTTTATATACACTTTAATTTATGTATATATATATAGGTGTATATGACGTAATAAAGTAAGTTTCTTAATTAAGACAAGTTTTTGCAATTTTTTAAAGGTAAATGTCTGAAATGAGTTACTTAAAATTAAAGTGAATAAGTACATAACTTTTGTTTTTCTTAAAGGGGTCATGACATGAGAAACCAAATTTGCCTTGATCTTTTGGTATATAAGAGGTCTTTGTACCATTAAAACGTCCTGCAAGTTTCATAGCTTAAGACGTCCTCCCCATTATAAACGAATAATTTATTTAATCAAGCTCTAAATACAGCTCGTTCTGGATCCATGGTAAGAAGTGACGTCACGGTACGAAGTGACGTACCAGCGTTTGCATATGACCGCCTCCAGCACAAGACAACTACGCTTAAAGCGCAAGGCACTACGCTCAGTTCGTATCGTTGTCGCGCCCGCGCGCCGCGCGCCTCACGCCTCACAAGCGAGTGGGTCTGTGTACAGGGAAATTACGATGCCACGCAGATGTGCTGTTCCTGGCTGTGGACAAACAACATCTTTGAATACGCTGCGAAAGATCCAGTCGTCAGGGAAAAATGGATGCACTTTATTATTTGCGGACGTCTCAGTCACGGCAGTGTTAGTTTAAGCGTTTGTTCTATACATTTGAAGGATGTCTGTTTTGAGAACAAATCCCAAAATGATGCTGGAAAATTGTTGCTCAAAGATAAGTCCGTGCCGACTATTCTGGGCTCAACAACGACGACGCAAACTGTAAGTAATGTATTTAAAACTTTAAACTACTTTTTAAATACGCTAAATACGCAAATGTCCTGGCTGGGGGCGTTAATAATTGATGCATAGGCACTGACGTTAGCCAATCATAACAGTGGGCGTTAACACTGAACTCTTAAAGGGGAAACACCCCCAAAACAGACTGTTTGAATCAGAGGATGAGAAACAGGGTGGGAAAAGGTCATAAATCACTACATTTTAAAAGTTTTTTGTAAAAAAAAAACTATAGTAATACTATAATTGCACCTAAGGGAACATAATAATAAAATAAAAAAAAACATGTCATGACCCCTTTACAATTTGACCCATGAATTTGATTTACCTTAATCAAGACATACATTTTTTGTTTGTCACTGCTCTGACATTAGCTGTGTTTATCGAACGAAGCAACAAACGCCGTAGTTATGATTTCACCATCCTA